>NW_028156548.1:0-12500 GCF_964263955.1 Coregonus lavaretus
CCTTGTTTCTATTGGACCAGACCATCACATGGCGATTAAAGGCCTTGTTTAAAGACTTTACCATCATAACTTCCTTCCTTCCTTCCTTCCTTCCTTCCTTCCTTCCTTCCTTCCTTCCTTCCTTCCTTCCTTCCTTCCTTCCTTCCTTCCTTCCTTCCTTCCTTCCTTCCTTCCTTCCTTCCTTCAATCCTTCCTCTCTTCTATTAAGCAATATCTGATCTGGCAGATCTTAACGATGGTCCGTTACATAGCTATCACCTAGTCAGTCATGTTGCATCATTGATTCCACAAGGAAAGGAGGGAGAAAGGAAGGAAGGAAGGAAGGAAGGCAAATATGTTTGAACAGGGAAGGATGGATGGATGGTAAATGTGTTTGAACAGGGAAGGAAGGAAGGAAGGAAGGAAGGAAGGAAGGAAGGAAGGAAGGAAGGAAGGAAGGATGGATGGTAAAGGTGTTTGAACAGGGAAGGAAGGAAGGAAGGAAGGAAGGAAGGAAGGAAGGAAGGAAGGAAGGAAGGATGGTAAAGGTGTTTGAACAGGGAAGGAAGGAAGGAAGGAAGGAAGGAAGGAAGGAAGGAAGGAAGGAAGGAAGGAAGGAAGGAAGGAAGGAAGGAAGGAAGGAAGGAAGGAAGGAAGGATGGTAAAGGTGTTTGAACAGGGAAGGAAGGAAGGAAGGAAGGAAGGAAGGAAGGAAGGAAGGAGGGAGAAAGGAAGGAAGGATGGATGGTAAAGGTGTTTGAACAGGGAAGGAAGGAAGGAAGGAAGGAAGGAAGGAAGGAAGGAAGGAAGGAAGGAAGGAAGGAAGGAAGGAAGGAAGGAAGGAAGGAAGGAGGGAGAAAGGAAGGAAGGATGGATGGTAAAGGTGTTTGAACAGGGAAGGAAGGAAGGAAGGAAGGAAGGAAGGAAGGAAGGAAGGAAGGAAGGATGGTAAAGGTGTTTGAACAGGGAAGGAAGGAAGGAAGGAAGGAAGGAAGGAAGGAAGGAAGGATGGTAAATCTGTTTGAACAGGGAAGGATGGATGTATTGTGAAGATGTGTTGAGCAGGGCCCTAACCTCAGAGTGCTGTTATAGGATCAGATCATCAGACTGTGTAGAGTCTCCATCTAGTGGTGGAAATATAACACTGCAGACTGTGTAGAGTCTCCATCTAGTGGTGGAAATATAACACTGCAGACTGTGTAGAGTCTCCATCTAGTGGTGGAAATATAATCATCAGACTGTGTAGAGTCCATCTAGTGGTGGAAATATAATCATCAGACTGTGTAGAGTCTCCATCTAGTGGTGGAAATATAATCATCAGACTGTGTAGAGTCTCCATCTAGTGGTGGAAATATAATCATCAGACTGTGTAGAGTCTCCATCTAGTGGTGGAAATATAATCATCAGACTGTGTAGAGTCTCCATCTAGTGGTGGAAATATAATCATCAGACTGTGTAGAGTCTCCATCTAGTGGTGGAAATATAATCATCAGACTGTGTAGAGTCTCCATCTAGTGGTGGAAATATAATCATCAGACTGTGTAGAGTCTCCATCTAGTGGTGGAAATATAACACTGCGGGTCAGACTAAGACTGCTTATTGACTCCAACAGTCCTCTGTTCCGCTAATAGAGGTAGCTAAGCCTCCTGGAATATGTACTACTTGGGTGTGCAGGTTTTCATTCCAGCCCTGCTCTAGCACACCTGATTTGATTAATTAGCTGCTGATCATTGTTTTATGGGCCAGAGTCAGTTTCCATTATATTAATAGACTGCAGTTCCTTTTACATCCCCCAGGGGGGGCTGTGAACGAGTGTACACTACGGCGGCAGGTAGCTTAGTGGGTAAGAGCGTTGTGCCAGTAACCGAAAGGTCGCTGGTTCTAATCCACGAGCCGACTAGGTGAAAAATCTGTCGATGTGCCCTTAAGCAAGGCACTTAACCCTAATTGCTCATGTAAGTCGCTCTGGATAAGAGCGTCTGCTAAATGACTAAAATGTAAAAATGTAAATGTATACGAAGTGAAGGGATAACGGTTGGGAACAAAGGGGGGCTGTGAACGAGTGTACACTACGAAGTGAAGGGGTAACGGTTGGGAACAAAGGGGGCTGTGAACGAGGGTACACTAGGAAGTGAAGGGGTAACGGTTGGGAACAAAGGGGGCTGTATGTATCAACCGTCTCAGGTAGCTTAGTGGTTAAGAGCGTTGTGCCCAGTAACCGAAAGGTCGCTGGTTCTAATCCCCCCCGAGCCGACTAGGTTGAAAAAATCTGTCTGTGCCCCTTGAGCAAGGCACTTCACCCTAAATTGCTCCTGTAAGTCGCTCTGGATAAGAGCGTCTGCTAAAATGACGTAAATGTAGGTGTGCTGATCTGGGAACAGATCTCCCCTGTCTATGGAAACATATTGCTGATCTGGGATCAGATCTCCCCCTGTCTATGGAAACATATTGCTGATCTGGGATCAGATCTCCCCCTGTCTATGGAAACATATTGCTGATCTGGGATCAGATCTCCCCTGTCTATGGAAACATATTGCTGATCTGGGATCAGATCTCCCCTGTCTATGGAAACATATTGCTGATCTGGGATCAGATCTCCCCTGTCTATGGAAACATATTGCTGATCTGGGATCAGATCTCCCCTGTCTATGGAAACATATTGCTGATCTGGGATCAGATCTCCCCTGTCTATGGAAACATATTGCTGATCTGGGATCAGATCTCCCCTGTCTATGGAAACATATTGCTGATCTGGGATCAGATCTCCCCTGTCTATGGAAACATATTGCTGATCTGGGATCAGATCTCCCCTGTCTATGGAAACATATTGCTGATCTGGGATCAGATCTCCCCTGTCTATGGAAACATATTGCTGATCTGGGATCAGATCTCCCCCTGTCTATGGAAACATATTGCTGATCTGGGATCAGATCTCCCCTGTCTATGGAAACATATTGCTGATCTGGGATCAGATCTCCCCTGTCTATGGAAACATATTGCTGATCTGGGATCAGATCTCCCCTGTCTATGGAAACATATTGCTGATCTGGGATCAGATCTCCCCTGTCTATGGAAACATATTGCTGATCTGGGATCAGATCTCCCCTGTCTATGGAAACATATTGCTGATCTGGGATCAGATCTCCCCTGTCTATGGAAACATATTGCTGATCTGGGATCAGATCTCCCCCTGTCTATGGAAACATATTGCTGATCTGGGATCAGATCTCCCCTGTCTATGGAAACATATTGCTGATCTGGGATCAGATCTCCCCCTGTCTATGGAAACATATTGCTGATCTGGGATCAGATCTCCCCCTGTCTATGGAAACATATTGCTGATCTGGGATCAGATCTCCCCCTGTCTATGGAAACATATTGCTGATCTGGGATCAGATCTCCCCTGTCTATGGAAACATATTGCTGATCTAGGGATCAGATCTCCCCTGTCTATGGAAACATATTGCTGATCTGGGATCAGATCTCCCCTGTCTATGGAAACATATTGCTGATCTGGGATCAGATCTCCCCTGTCTATGGAAACATATTGCTGATCTGGGATCAGATCTCCCCTGTCTATGGAAACATATTGCTGATCTGGGATCAGATCTCCCCTGTCTATGGAAACATATTGCTGATCTGGGATCAGATCTCCCCTGTCTATGGAAACATATTTCATTGTGATCTTAAAAAGCTAAACTGATCCTAGGTCAGCCCAACTGCTCCGAGAGGCTTTATTACACCCTGTCATTCGTTATCGTCTGGAAACCCTCAGAAAGTTCTACGGCTGCACCACCGAGAGCTTCTTGACTGGCTGCACCACCGAGAGCTTCTTGACTGGCTGCATCACCGAGAGCTTCTTGACTGGCTGCACCACCGAGAGCTTCTTGACTGGCTGCACCACCGAGAGCTTCTTGACTGGCTGCACCACCGAGAGCTTCTTGACTGGCTGCATCACCGCCTGGTATGGCAAAATGCACCGCCGCCCTCCACCCGCAACAGTGCTACAGAGGGTGGTGCGGACAGCCCAGTACATCACTGGGTCAGAGCTCCCTGCCACCCAGGACCTTTAAATATGCCATTTAGTTAATCCCAAATGTCTGTTATAACTAACCATGGTAACGACTAATAAAACATTTACATGAACTCCTCATCAAAAGTGTCGAAGTACATAATAATAATATGCCATTTAGCAGACGCTTTTATCCAAAGCGACTTACAGTCATGTGTGCATACATTTTTACGTATGGGTGGTCCCGGGGATGGAACCCACTACCTTGGCGTTACATGCGCCGTGCTCTACCAGCTGAGCTACAGAGGACCACAGGACCTCTGTATAAGGACAGTGTAATGAATAGAAAAGGTGTGTACAACAGTACTTATATAGGATGGTGTGTACGGACAGTACGGACAGTCTAAAGTTCAGGGCAGGGTACTGGACGGAGGCCGGCTAGTGGTGACTATTTAAGTCTGATGGTCTGGATATAGAAGCTGTTTTTCAGTCTCTTGGTCCCAGCTTTGATGCACCTGTACTGTCTCCGCCTTCTGGATGGTAGCGGGGTGAACAGGCCGCGGCTCGGGTGGCTGAGGTCCTTGATGATCTTCTAGATGGTAGCGGGGTGAACAGGCTGTGGCTCGGGTGGCTGAGGTCCTTGGTGATCTTCTAGATGGTAGCGGGGTGAACAGGCCGTGGCTCGGGTGGCTGAGGTCCTTGATGATCTTCTAGATGGTAGCGGGGTGAACAGGCTGTGGCTCGGGTGGCTGAGGTCCTTGGTGATCTTCTAGATGGTAGCGGGGTGAACAGGCCGTGGCTCGGGTGGCTGAGGTCCTTGATGATCTTCTTAGCCTTCCTGTGACACCGGGTGCTGTAGACGTCCTTGAGGGCAGGTAGTGTGCCCCCGGTGATGCGTTGGGCAGACTTCTCCACCCTCTGGAGAGCCCTGCGGTTGCGGACGGAGCAGTTGCTGTACCAGGCGGTGATTCAGCCCCGACAGAATGCTCTCGATGGTGCACCTATCTAATATTGCACCTCTCTAATAGTGCACCTATCTAACATATACTTGTTAGTATCGTGGCGAGGAAACAAAACACGAAGCAGATTTAACTTCTTTAGGGAAACAGCCCTAATTGCTGGACACAAACATCACAATGTTGTCATCCAGAGTCACATTGATGTATTTTCCAAAGCTAAAATCACACCATATGTTACATGCAGCAGGTTTTTTAAAGGATCAGAGAGTTTGGCCTGCTTCGTGTTTTCAATATTGTGATACTGTTGTCATCCCAACCGTACTAATATATATATATATATATTGCGCCTCTAGGGGTAGAGTCAAGGGTTTCATTAGGAACGGTGCGTCTCATTCATTCAGTCTGCAGAAAAGGGTTGGGTCAGGCAGTGGAGTGATGATAAGATGGCGCCGTACTGGATGGCCAGCGTTTTGCGCCGACCCAACTTGACTATTTTTTGGGGGGGATTATTTTGTCGTTTATTTGTACTTTATTTTCTCTAAACGTATCCGTATCCTCTGTTATTTCTTACAACCGACAAGAACTCTTGAACATCAGATCGGCAGTTACTTACCCCAATTCCGGCTTCAACTTCGACTCATCTGCCCTGGGCTCTCTCTGTAATTCCGACCCCGATTTTCGGGCTACCCACAAGGCCCTGTATATAGTATGGTATTGAACTGACCCTGTATATAGTATGGTATTAGAACTAACCCTGTATATAGTATGGTATTGAACTGACCCTGTATATAGTATGGTATTGAACTGACCCTGTATATAGTATGGTATTGAACTGACCCTGTATATAGTATGGTATTGGAACTGACCCTGTATATAGTATGGTATTGAACTGACCCTGTATATAGTATGGTATTGAACTGACCCTGTATATAGTATTTTACTTACTTACTTACTTACTGTGTTCTTCATATTTCTTCTTATTTCTCATGTGTTTTTTTTCTAGTATTACATTATTATTGATTATTGCATTGTTGGGTTTTGAGTTAGAAAGAAAGAAAGGTATTTCACTGTACTCGTTGCATGTGACATTAAAAACTTGAATCTAGAAACGACTGTGTCCTGTCCACAGGGGGCAGTGTGGTACCGTCATCAGCTTGTTCTAACAGTAGATAGAACATACAGGGGGCAGTGTGGTACCGTCATCATCTTGTTCTAACAGAGTAGAACATGTACAGATGCAGGAGCTTAATTTGAGCCAGTTTGCTACAGCAGGAAAAATAATCCTGCAGCAACAGGAAATGGGAATTATTATGTGGATTGTAATTAATTGTAAAAAATGTGTAGAGGTTAATACACGGTAAATCAAGTCTGAAATTTCAAACTTCAGAAGCCTTTTTAAACCTCAAATGCACTACACGTTTGAAATGTCCTCCAGATCTCCTGCAACAGGGTGATCAAATTAAGATCCTACATCTGTAGTAACACTGCTGTCAGAATGACCGGTGGAATAATCTCTTTCTGTTGGATAAAGAACCGGGTCATGTTCATATACCCTCCCGAGTGGCGCAGTGGTCTAAGGCGCTGCATCGCAGTGCTAGCTGTGCCACTAGAGATCCTGGTTCGAATCCAGGCTCTGTCGTAGCCGACCGGGAGACCCTGGGGCGGTGCACAATTGGCCTAGCGTTGTCCAGGGGAGGGAATGGCCAGCAGGGATGTTGGTAGAGCATGGCGTTTGCAACGCCAGGGTTGTGGGTTCAATTCCCGCGGGGGGCCAGTATTAAAAAAAATATGTATGCACGCACTAACTGTAAGTCGCTCTGGATAAGAGCGTCTGCTAAATGACTTAAATGTAATTCACTTGACACCCAAACTGAAGAACACCGACCGAAAAAAAACGGAATTGGATGATTACCTGATCTTGTCCAATAACAATCTCTTGTTTTCTTTTTGCCAAACTGTTTTTATGTTGCAGAAACCATTTAGTTACGGTGTGCCCTGATGAATACGCCCCGGTGCACTATATAGGGAATAGGGTGGCGTTTGGGATAGGGTGCCGTTTGGGATAGGGTGCCGTTTGGAATAGGGTGGCGTTTGGGATAGGGTGCCGTTTGGGATAGGGTGCCGTTTGGAACGCACCCTTACTCATGGAGATGTGGATGTAGATTTTGTGAGGAACGTGCTGGCCCCATAATGCAGTGTGGAGATGGAGATGGGATGGGATGGCCAGTTGTAGCTATACAGAAACATGCTGGCCCCATAATGCAGTGTGGAGATGGAGATGGGATGGGATGGCCAGTTGTAGCTATACAGAAACATGCTGGCCCCATAATGCAGTGTGGAGATGGAGATGGGATGGGATGGCCAGTTGTAGCTATACAGAAACATGCTGGCCCCATAATGCAGTGTGGAGATGGAGATGGGATGGGATGGCCAGTTGGAGCTATACAGAAACATGCTGGCCCCATAATGCAGTGTGGAGATGGAGATGGGATGGGATGGCCAGTTGTAGCTATACAGAAACATGCTGGCCCCATAATGCAGTGTGGAGATGGAGATGGGATGGGATGGCCAGTTGGAGCTATACAGAAACATGCTGGCCCCATAATGCAGTGTGGAGATGGAGATGGGATGGGATGGCCAGTTGGAGCTATACAGAAACATGCTGGCCCCATAATGCAGTGTGGAGATGGAGATGGGATGGGATGGCCAGTTGTAGCTATACAGGAACATGCTGGCCCCATAATGCAGTGTAGAGATGTAGATGGGATGGATGGCCAGTTGGAGCTATACAGGAACATGCTGGCCCCATAATGCAGTGTGGAGATGGAGATGGGATGGATGGCCAGTTGTAGCTATACAGAAACATGCTGGCCCCATAATGCAGTGTAGAGATGTAGATGGGATGGATGGCCAGTTGGAGCTATACAGAAACATGCTGGCCCCATAATGCAGTGTAGAGATGTAGATGGGATGGGATGGCCAGTTGGAGCTATACAGAAACATGCTGGCCCCATAATGCAGTGTAGAGATGTAGATGGGATGGGATGGCCAGTTGGAGCTATACAGAAACATGCTGGCCCCATAATGCAGTGTAGAGATGTAGATGGATGGGATGGCCAGTTGGAGCTATACAGGAACATGCTGGCCCCATAATGCAGTGTAGAGATGGAGATGGGATGGGATGGCCAGTTGGAGCTATACAGAAACATGCTGGCCCCATAATGCAGTGTAGAGATGGAGATGGGATGGGATGGCCAGTTGGAGCTATACAGAAACATGCTGGCCCCATAATGCAGTGTAGAGATGGAGATGGGATGGGATGGCCAGTTGGAGCTATACAGAAACATGCTGGCCCCATAATGCAGTGTGGAGATGGAGATGGGATGGATGGCCAGTTGGAGCTATACAGGAACATGCTGGCCCCATAATGCAGTGTAGAGATGGAGATGGGATGGGATGGCCAGTTGTAGCTATACAGGAACATGCTGGCCCCATAATGCAGTGTAGAGATGGAGATGGGATGGATGGCCAGTTGGAGCTATACAGGAACATGCTGGCCCCATAATGCAGTGTAGAGATGGAGATGGATGGGATGGCCAGTTGGAGCTATACAGGAACATGCTGGCCCCATAATGCAGTGTGGAGATGTAGATGGGATGGATGGCCAGTTGGAGCTATACAGGAACATGCTGGCCCCATAATGCAGTGTAGAGATGTAGATGGGATGGGATGGCCAGTTGTAGTTATACAGGAACATGCTGGCCCCATAATGCAGTGTAGAGATGTAGATGGGATGGGATGGCCAGTTGTAGCTATACAGGAACATGCTGGCCCCATAATGCAGTGTAGAGATGGAGATGGATGGGATGGCCAGTTGGAGCTATACAGGAACATGCTGGCCCCATAATGCAGTGTGGAGATGTAGATGGGATGGATGGCCAGTTGGAGCTATACAGGAACATGCTGGCCCCATAATGCAGTGTAGAGATGAAGATGGGATGGGATGGCCAGTTGGAGCTATACAGAAACATGCTGGCCCCATAATGCAGTGTAGAGATGGAGATGGGATGGGATGGCCAGTTGGAGCTATACAGAAACATGCTGGCCCCATAATGCAGTGTGGAGATGGAGATGGGATGGATGGCCAGTTGGAGCTATACAGGAACATGCTGGCCCCATAATGCAGTGTAGAGATGGAGATGGGATGGGATGGCCAGTTGTAGCTATACAGGAACATGCTGGCCCCATAATGCAGTGTAGAGATGGAGATGGGATGGATGGCCAGTTGGAGCTATACAGGAACATGCTGGCCCCATAATGCAGTGTAGAGATGGAGATGGGATGGGATGGCCAGTTGGAGCTATACAGGAACATGCTGGCCCCATAATGCAGTGTAGAGATGTAGATGGGATGGGATGGCCAGTTGGAGCTATACAGAAACATGCTGGCCCCATAATGCAGTGTAGAGATGGAGATGGATGGGATGGCCAGTTGGAGCTATACAGGAACATGCTGGCCCCATAATGCAGTGTAGAGATGGAGATGGATGGGATGGCCAGTTGGAGCTATACAGGAACATGCTGGCCCCATAATGCAGTGTGGAGATGTAGATGGGATGGATGGCCAGTTGGAGCTATACAGGAACATGCTGGCCCCATAATGCAGTGTAGAGATGTAGATGGGATGGGATGGCCAGTTGTAGTTATACAGGAACATGCTGGCCCCATAATGCAGTGTAGAGATGTAGATGGGATGGGATGGCCAGTTGTAGCTATACAGAAACATGCTGGCCCCATAATGCAGTGTAGAGATGTAGATGGATGGGATGGCCAGTTGGAGCTATACAGGAACATGCTGGCCCCATAATGCAGTGTAGAGATGGAGATGGGATGGGATGGCCAGTTGGAGCTATACAGAAACATGCTGGCCCCATAATGCAGTGTAGAGATGGAGATGGGATGGGATGGCCAGTTGGAGCTATACAGAAACATGCTGGCCCCATAATGCAGTGTAGAGATGGAGATGGGATGGGATGGCCAGTTGGAGCTATACAGAAACATGCTGGCCCCATAATGCAGTGTGGAGATGGAGATGGGATGGATGGCCAGTTGGAGCTATACAGGAACATGCTGGCCCCATAATGCAGTGTAGAGATGGAGATGGGATGGGATGGCCAGTTGTAGCTATACAGGAACATGCTGGCCCCATAATGCAGTGTAGAGATGGAGATGGGATGGATGGCCAGTTGGAGCTATACAGGAACATGCTGGCCCCATAATGCAGTGTAGAGATGGAGATGGATGGGATGGCCAGTTGGAGCTATACAGGAACATGCTGGCCCCATAATGCAGTGTGGAGATGTAGATGGGATGGATGGCCAGTTGGAGCTATACAGGAACATGCTGGCCCCATAATGCAGTGTAGAGATGTAGATGGGATGGGATGGCCAGTTGTAGTTATACAGGAACATGCTGGCCCCATAATGCAGTGTAGAGATGTAGATGGGATGGGATGGCCAGTTGTAGCTATACAGAAACATGCTGGCCCCATAATGCAGTGTAGAGATGTAGATGGATGGGATGGCCAGTTGGAGCTATACAGGAACATGCTGGCCCCATAATGCAGTGTAGAGATGGAGATGGGATGGGATGGCCAGTTGGAGCTATACAGAAACATGCTGGCCCCATAATGCAGTGTAGAGATGGAGATGGGATGGGATGGCCAGTTGGAGCTATACAGAAACATGCTGGCCCCATAATGCAGTGTAGAGATGGAGATGGGATGGGATGGCCAGTTGGAGCTATACAGAAACATGCTGGCCCCATAATGCAGTGTGGAGATGGAGATGGGATGGATGGCCAGTTGGAGCTATACAGGAACATGCTGGCCCCATAATGCAGTGTAGAGATGGAGATGGGATGGGATGGCCAGTTGTAGCTATACAGGAACATGCTGGCCCCATAATGCAGTGTAGAGATGGAGATGGGATGGATGGCCAGTTGGAGCTATACAGGAACATGCTGGCCCCATAATGCAGTGTAGAGATGGAGATGGGATGGGATGGCCAGTTGGAGCTATACAGGAACATGCTGGCCCCATAATGCAGTGTAGAGATGGAGATGGGATGGGATGGCCAGTTGGAGCTATACAGGAACATGCTGGCCCCATAATGCAGTGTAGAGATGTAGATGGGATGGGATGGCCAGTTGTAGCTATACAGGAACATGCTGGCCCCATAATGCAGTGTAGAGATGTAGATGGGATGGGATGGCCAGTTGTAGCTATACAGGAACATGCTGGCCCCATAATGCAGTGTAGAGATGGAGATGGGATGGGATGGCCAGTTGGAGCTATACAGGAACATGCTGGCCCCATAATGCAGTGTAGAGATGGAGATGGGATGGGATGGCCAGTTGGAGCTATACAGGAACATGCTGGCCCCATAATGCAGTGTAGAGATGGAGATGGATGGGATGGCCAGTTGGAGCTATACAGGAACATGCTGGCCCCATAATGCAGTGTAGAGATGGAGATGGGATGGGATGGCCAGTTGGAGCTATACAGGAACATGCTGGCCCCATAATGCAGTGTAGAGATGGAGATGGGATGGGATGGCCAGTTGGAGCTATACAGAAACATGCTGGCCCCATAATGCAGTGTAGAGATGGAGATGGGATGGGATGGCCAGTTGTAGCTATACAGGAACATGCTGGCCCCATAATGCAGTGTAGAGATGGAGATGGGATGGGATGGCCAGTTGTAGCTATACAGGAACATGCTGGCCCCATAATGCAGTGTAGAGATGGAGATGGGATGGATGGCCAGTTGGAGCTATACAGGAACATGCTGGCCCCATAATGCAGTGTGGAGATGGAGATGGGATGGGATGGCCAGTTGGAGCTATACAGAAACATGCTGGCCCCATAATGCAGTGTGGAGATGGAGATGGGATGGGATGGCCAGTTGGAGCTATACAGAAACATGCTGGCCCCATAATGCAGTGTAGAGATGGAGATGGGATGGGATGGCCAGTTGGAGCTATACAGGAACATGCTGGCCCCATAATGCAGTGTAGAGATGTAGATGGGATGGATGGCCAGTTGGAGCTATACAGGAACATGCTGGCCCCATAATGCAGTGTAGAGATGGAGATGGGATGGATGGCCAGTTGGAGCTATACAGGAACATGCTGGCCCCATAATGCAGTGTAGAGATGGAGATGGGATGGATGGCCAGTTGGAGCTATACAGGAACATGCTGGCCCCATAATGCAGTGTAGAGATGTAGATGGGATGGGATGGCCAGTTGGAGCTATACAGAAACATGCTGGCCCCATAATGCAGTGTAGAGATGTAGATGGGATGGGATGGCCAGTTGGAGCTATACAGAAACATGCTGGCCCCATAATGCAGTGTAGAGATGTAGATGGGATGGATGGCCAGTTGGAGCTATACAGGAACATGCTGGCCCCATAATACAGTGTAGAGATGGAGATGGGATGGGATGGCCAGTTGTAGCTATACAGGAACATGCTGGCCCCATAATGCAGT
>NW_028156548.1:17500-19236 GCF_964263955.1 Coregonus lavaretus
ACCTATTGTCTCTATCCTCTCTCTCCCCCTCTCTCCCTCATTCCTCTCCCTCTCTCTCTCCCTCCTCCTATCATCTCTCTCTCTCTCCTCCCTCTCTCTCCTCCCTCCTCCCTCTCCTTCCTCTCCCTCCTCCTATTCTCTCTCTCTCCCTCCTCTCTCTCTCCCTCCTCATATCCTCGCTCTCCCCCTCCTCTTTCTCCCCTCCTCCCCTCCTCTCTCCCTCCTCCTTCCTCTCTCTCTCCCTCCTATCCTCCCTCTCTCCCTCCTCCCTCTCCTTCCTCCCCCTCCTCTCTCTCCTCTCCTCTCCTCTCCTCTCCAGTCCATGATGCTTGTAACCTGGTGCCTATGGACCCAAACGGTCTGTCTGACCCCTACGTGAAGCTCAAACTCATCCCCGACCCCAAGAGTGACACCAAGCAGAAGACCAAGACCGTCAAGTGCAACCTCAACCCCACCTGGGACGAAACGTTCAAATTGTATGTTCAGTTGGCACTACTCTTTACACTATCTTGGTTAAAAAAGGCTTCTGAACTTTACAACACCTTTGTTAAAGAGTTATGAAACCCTTCACATTGTAAGATTTCTGTAACTTAAAGGTGGATCTTTGTTACAACACAAGACCTTCAACTTCAGAGAGACAGTTCTACACTTTGTTAAATAATTAATGACCTAATGAGTGTCCTCTGCCCCCCCCCTCCCTCTCCTTCTCCCTCCCTCCCCCTCTCCTTCTCCCTCCCTCCTTCGCCCCTCTCCTTCTCCTCCCACCCCCTCTCCCTCACCCTCCCTCCTTCGCCCCTCTCCTTCTCCCTCCCTCCCCCTCTCCCTCTCCCTCCCTCCCTCCCCCTCTCCTTCTCCCTCCCTCCCTCCCCCTCTCCTTCTCCCTCCCTCCCCCTCTCCCTCTCCCTCCCTCCCTCCCCCTCTCCTTCTCCCTCCCTCCCTCCCCCTCTCCTTCTCCCTCCCTCCCTCCCTCCCCCTCTCCCTCCCCCTCCCCCTCTCCTTCTCCCTCCCTCCCTCCCTCCCTCCCCCTCTCCTTCTCCCTCCCCCTCCCCCTCTCCTTCTCCTCCTCCCCCCCTCCTCCCCCCTCTCCCTCCCCCTCTCCTCCCTGGTCTATAGTCCCCTGAAGGATGCTGATAAGGACCGTCGTCTGTCGGTGGAGATCTGGGACTGGGATATGACCAGCAGGAACGACTTCATGGGAGCGCTGTCCTTCGGCATCTCAGAACTCCAGAAACAAGGAGTGGACGGATGGTGAGACGGAGGGAGGGAGGGAGTGGAGGGAGGGAGTGGAGAGAGAGAGGGAGAGAGGGAGGGAGAGAGGGAGGGGGTGGAGAGAGGGAGGGAGGGGAGAGAGAGAGGGAGAGAGGGAGGGAGTGGAGAGAGGGAGGGAGTGGAGGATGTGGTAGATGAGAGGAAGAAGACAGGATGGAGGGAGGAGGAGGAAGAGAGGAGGAAGTACCACATTGATCTGGTACTCCCTGTATATAGCTCCACATTGATCTGGTACTCCCTGTATATAGCTCCACATTGATCTGGTACTTCCTGTATATAGCTCCACATTGATCTGGTACTGGTACTCCCTGTATATAGCACCACATTGATCTGGTACTGGTAATCCCTGTATATAGCTGCACATTGATCTGGTACTTCCTGTATATAGCTCCACATTGATCTGGTACTCCCTGTATATAGCTACACATTGATCTGGTACTGGTACTTCCTGTATATAGCTACACATT
>NW_028156547.1:0-3000 GCF_964263955.1 Coregonus lavaretus
TTCCAAGGTTAAGGTTCGGGGCAACGGCTCAACATTGAAAAAGCACAGAGAAAGGAGGGAAGATAAATGACACAAAGAAAGAAAAAAGGAGGGTGGGGGAAAAATAGATGGTTGTTTTGACATTTTGAAAAAGCCCTGTCGAAGGCCATGAAAAAAAGCCCTGTCGAAGGCCAAGAAAAAAAGCCCTGTCAAGGCCACGTGAGCTTGAATAAATAACGTGATGCTAGCAAGAGCAGTGTGCGAGTTTGTCTTTTCTTTTAAGTAATCACATTATTCCCATGCACACGCAATAAGATGACTCAGATGTTTGAGTGCTTTTTTGAATTTTGTGTTTTGACAGCAGGTCGGTATGACAGGGGGGTTAAAGACAAAAGAGAATGGGGAATAGAACAAAAATGGAGGGTTATGTAAGTTGTGTGTGTGTTTAGCGTGAGCGACCCCGGTGTATTAGATGACTGTCTTTACTTGATTCCAGGCATCATTAGTGCCTATCAAACCCTGATCCCTGATCAGCCTCTTTTAGGCTAGTTGAGCTAAAAGTAGAAACTGTAAAGGCAAAGAGTAATTAAAGGGTTCATTCACTTATTCGCATTGTTTTCTAATTTGTGTTTTTTCCTGATTTTATTGAAAGGTATAAACAGAAATTAAATGGTAGAAAGATACATATAACTTAGTGAGAAGGCTGGTGAGCCCAGGATTCAATCACACACAGGCAGGGATTGCCAGACTTAAAAAATATATAGGTTTTACCTTATTTTCCAAGCTTTAACAAGCGAATGGACTTCAAAAAAAAAAAAACCTGGATGAATCGACAGCACCATACGTAAGTAGAAAATAACATAAAACTTTTGTTAAAAAATGTGAACTTTCACTTTAAGAAGGCAGTGGGGGAAATTGTGGTTGTCTCAGCTCGCTACCTTAAGATAAATAAACTGATTGATTTAGTCAGTCATACATGCCTACAGTAGGAATGGCACCCTGCCTATTGCTTTACCACTCGTTGTTGAATAAATATGAATATATTAACTGGATATTATCCATGTAATGGACACATGCAGGGCTGGAACATTGTCTATCTGTTAGATCATTAGTTCTCATTCCTGGGAATAACAATGTTTTTTCTCCTATGAAGACATCCAGCTTTCCAAACTATTCTACTGTTCAATCTGCTGGAAATCTATCCAGCGAACCCCCTCCCTTAAAGGGATAGTTCACCCATTACAAAATGACATACACAAAACCAAAGCATGGATTGCTGTCTTACCTTGTCTGTAGACTATAGACTGCTTAATTGGTTATTACATTATTGTCATTTTCAATTTGGGTGAATTATCCCTTTAATGTTCTTAAGAAAACTCACTGCAGAAAGGGAACTAGACTGTGCTATAACCTACTGTACTTCTGACGTGGTCCATTTCACACCCTCTACTCTATCTAGGGGCTGTACCAAGGCTCATGCAAGGCTTCTTACTTACTTAATTACTCGAATGTATATAGCAAGGGAGTTAATTGTTGATGTACAGTCCTGGTCATGGCCTCAAGCTAGTCATGCAGAGTTACCTTAGCAGCCACTTCAGTCTTTTAGTCTAGGTCAGGGGTTTGAAGTCTTGGAGAGCTACAGGGTTATAATCCAGCCCAGCAATAACATATCTGATTCCACTTAACATGGTCTTCAGTCTGGAAAGGAGAACGATTATATGATTATCTTCATTAGATGTGTTAGTACTGGGCTAGAATAAAACCCTGCACTGCCTGTACTGTAAGCACTCCGGGACTGGATTTGGAGATCCCCTTGACTTAGGTGGTCCTAAACACACACACCTTTTCTCTCAACCTCCACTCTCTACCCCCCAGGTGATCAATGCGGCCCTCACTCTGGCCGCTCGGCCCCAGAGCAAGGTTGCCCAGGACAACATGGATGTGTTCAAGGACCAATGGGAGAAGCAGGTGCGCATCCTCACCGAGGCCGTCGATGACATCACCTCCGTGGATGACTTCCTGTCCGTGTCAGGTATGGAATCGGGAAAGATTAGAAAATGTTGTATACTGTTAAAATGAAGTGTTTTCTAACACTTAAACTAGTGGCAACTGAGCTGCCACCAACCAGAGGAGGCTGGTTGGAGGAGCTATAGGAGGACGGGCAGATTGTAATGGCTTGAATGGAATTAATGGAACGGTATCAAACATATGGAAACCGCATGTTTGACTCCGTTCCATTAATTCCATTCCAGCCATTACAATGAGCTGTCCTCCTATAGCTCCTCCCACCAGCCTCCACTGCCACCAACATATATTATAGTCTCTCGGAGTATAACTGTTTATTGTATAACAGTTCTTAACACCTGGGGCCGTATGTATCAAATGTCTCAAATGTCTCTCCTCTGAGACGCTTGATACATACGGCCTCAGATAAAGTAGACTCTGTGTGTTTGTACAGTGTACAGTATAGGTAAGTACGGTGTTTTTACACCGAAAGACGCATTTATCCGACATAGTTTCTGCTCCCATTCAGAGAAAGGAGAAAGCTTTCTTGTAGATGCCTATATGGCTTCTAATGATGATGACTGTGATATCATTTAATACAGATTCCCATGATAATTTAAGTGATTTAGTCATTAGGACATACAACGGTAGAACACAATATTCTCAGCTTTTACGGGATCTAAGCTTTATAGGCCATAATGGGTAAGTGGCTATTGATGCAGGTCCAGGACAAAAACATGCTTTCTAAAGGAAATTAATTATTGTTTAGGGTTCATCCCAAATGGCACCCAATTCCCTATATACAGTAGTGCACTATTTTTGACCATGAGAGAGAGAGAGAGAGAGAGAGAGAGAGAGAGAGAGAGAGAGAGAGAGAGAGAGAGAGAGAGAGAGAGAGAGAGAGAGAGAGAGAGAGAGAGAGAGAGAGAGAGAGAGAGAGAGAGAGAGAGAGAGACAGAGAGAGAGAGAGAATAGAGTGCCATTTGGGATGCATGCTTAGTCCTTTCATCTGAACAA